>NC_083095.1:83353562-83401412 GCF_949774975.1 Lagenorhynchus albirostris
AAAAACCACTGCTCTCAGATAAGGACTTTTCTAAATAAAAGAAATCGGATACCGTGGTATTACTTCAAAGACTCTACAAATAGAGCTGATGGAAAATAACACAAAAAGCAGTGGTTGGACAACCTGAACATTTACAAATCAAAGGGGCCAGGTAATTAGTCGCTTGGGATGTTCAAAGACATGGGTAAGAAACCAGTGAAAGGTTTCATTATTTCTCAGAATTTATTGGTGAACAGAGGGGTGGAAGAAGTGGAAACTGAAATGTCTGGACATTCGTCCTGAAATTAAGCAACATCTGTAGGTCTGTAATTAACAAAGTAAGGATGGTGATGGTTTGAAATATGATTTGTAGATATATCTAGGACAGCGGAATTCTCAAGAAATAACCAAAAAGGTCTGCTTAAGGACAAAGAATGCAAAACAACATGATATCTTGTTTTTTTGGTTTTGGAAAGGGTAACCATATGATACCAGAAAAGAAGCACAGCAGATGTTGCATTTTTGGGCTCGAGTTGCAGTATTTCGTACAGCAACTCATGAAATTTTAATTGCTAAAATGGTTCAGTTGGCAGGGACAGCAAGTCACATGGATTGAATACAAACAAAAGATTATGAAGAAAAGGTGAGGCTCTCTGAAACTCTCCAGCAAGAGGTGCTTAGCAGGGTGCCCTGGGGTCAGTGCTTGCTCACTTTACATTTCCTTGAGCATTCTAATTAGCAACATAGGAGAGAGAACAAGAGACCCCAGAAAGGGATCCGAAGAAGATGTGCAAATGTGGATGTTGACTAACCCTAAAGAGAAGTCCAAATTGAGATGGATAAGCCCACAAGGTTTAACCTACGGACGAAATAACCAAAGGCCGAGATTATTCATAAAAAGGCAAACAAGCTCATTGGAGGGACACTAATCAGAGCCCCTTATACCGCAGAAACAAAAGGACCCAGACCACAAAAGTCTCAACTAACAGGAGTAAGAGTGGACAGCACCCTGGCGATGAGGTCAGGCTGTACCGGACCCAACAAACAAACCTGCCCCACCCGCCCCATCCTACTTCCCGTCCGTTATCAGCCAAACGTGGACAAAGGCAAAGCCTGTCAGTATATTGGTGACCAGTATGTTGATGGTTTCTTTCTAGAAAAATAAAATGCTAAAAGAAATGTCTATTAGCCAGATCATCTGCTTCAAGATGGTTTCCCCAGCCACAGCCATTCTTTGATCAGCGTGTGAGAACAGCCAAAATCTAAAAAGCCTCCATACTCCTCCAGCAGCCTGATCTAAGAAGGAAAAAAAAAAACGAGATGGGGTTGGCTGGTCAAGGGGAAAAGGGGATTCTCTATGGCCCCTGTACTGAGTGCCTGCGGTGAGTCTAGCCTGGCCTTAGTCACACGATTCATATCCGTCCCCGTAACTACAATGGCAGAGTTGTGAAGCAGTCGTTATACGTAGGGCCTGGAGAAGTTAAGCACCCTGCTTGAGTGTATACACCTAGTGAGTGCAGTCATCTGGATTTGAATCTGTGTCCCTCCGACTCCACAATCTATGCGAGGTCTTCCCTTCCACTGCACAGGCACCCACTGTTCTCTCTAAGAGAGAACGTTTCCTTCCGGGCCTCAATGCTGCCTCTCTGCCTTTGCTCCTGGAGCCTTGAGAGGATCATTGGATGGTGCCAGCACACAGACCCTTTCACAGTGGCCCAGACAACAAGTGGGCCTCTCCCTTGTGTATGTATTGATGGTTTCAGTGCCCCTGTGGCTCACTGCTCAGCCGGGGGGGGGCAAAGATCCCCTTCTCCTGGGAGTCCCCCTACTCCTTGGAAATGCTGCCTGCAGAATTCTGTGGTGCTGGCTTTTACTGAGTCAACCTCAGGCCCAGAGGGTCCAGAATCAGGCAGAAGGGATTGAAAAAGTGGAATATGGTAGTCAGGCATTAAAAAGGACGCGGAGCGCATGGCACAGGGATATTGGCTCGGTGCTTTGTGACCGCCTGGAGGGGTGGGATGGGGAGGGTGGGAGGGAGGGAGACGCAACAGGGAAGACATATGGGAACATATGTTTATGTATGACTGATTCACTTTGTTATAAAGCAGAAACTAACACACCATTGTAAAGCAATTATACCCCAATAAAGATGTAAAAAAAAAAAAAAAAAAAAAGGACGCGGAGGGAAATTCAGGATCCCTTGAGAAGGGCAGATAGCAGAGCAGTTAAGAGTGCAGAGCTTCAGTGTCTGGGTGTAAGTCCTGGCTCCAGTACCTTCTTTGTGAATTGGAGCAGCTCTCTCTGCCTCAGTTTCTTCATCCGTAAAATGGGTTGTAGTGAGCATGCTGCGTGAAGCACTCAGAAATGCTTGATGCATGCTAGAAAAGCAAAATGGAGCAGAGATAAAGATTCTAAGAAGCCTCAAAAGGCACTCTCAACATTCCCGGATGGAGAGGTTTCATACACCTACTTCCCTTGTTTACTTCTCCAGGGACTATTCCTCATCTCTGCTGTCTTGTGTAGACTAATATACCCCTGAAGTTGTTCCTGCAACTCTTTATCCCAAGGAAGGTGGAGGATAACAAACAAGCAAGGTGTGAGCTGAAGTCGGATGGCTACCAACTGTGGGACTTCGGGGGCAAACAGGAAGGAAGGGATTGTGAGCGAGGAGGAAGGAGAGGTAGTCATGCAATGAGATTCCAAAAGGGCCAGTCAATATTTCTGGGAATAACAGATGCTTCTTGCTGACTTTAGAAGAGTCCTTTTTGTTTTGGACCTCCTGGACCAACTGCAAAGCTGTTGAAAAATTAAATCTGAACACAGGGTACCATACCTAAGCAAAAAACAGATGAGCAAGTGCAAACAGGCCCACTGGTCCCTCTTCCCATCACATCTCACCATCAAACACCCTCTGCCATGACAGCTGTCACCGGCGCCGTTGCTGCTGCCAACATACAAAGTGGGTGTGACCCAGCACTGCTTCTGCCACAAAGGAGAGAGGATTGCATGAGGGCCCTGCTTACTCATTGGGGTGGGGTCCACATGCAAGGGTTTTCTAGCACACAGCCTCCAACAGGAGAAGAGGAAGAGGCAGGGAACCCTTCGATGATAATATAAACTGTTGTACTGCAGCTACTGGCCCCAAAGGCAGCTTTGGATGCCATCCTCGGATTTCTTGAGATTTTCCAATATCTAAAACATAGGAGGTTCTCAAAACATATCTGCAGAATGAAAAAAAATGGAAGAATGCATGCGAGGCAGTGGCTGCGTCACTGTAACCCCCGGAGAAGACAAGGACAAAGAACTTTGCTAAACAAGGCATAGAATTACGAGAGGCATCCCGTGTGGTAAAAAAGAGAACTGGACTTGGCATAGAGGTTTGAGACCAGATTTCCCAAGGCTGGAAAAATGTAGCTCCTAGAGCTTCACTCCCCAGGAACTGGGATTCTGGGGCCGGGCCCAGGAGTTTGCCATTTTAACAAGTTCCGTAGGTGATTTCAGTCTAGGTGGTCTGTGATTCACACTTTAAGAAACAACTCCTCTAGGTCCCAGTTAACTAGCAGCCTTGCTTTGAGCTTCAAAGATGATCAGAGTGCTGGCTACCTTTTCCCCCCAGGGGAACCCCTCAGCTTCTCCAAAATTAATGGATGCTACGGCCTCCCAGACCTAAATGCAGATAGAAATGTTCTAGAGGGGATGGCACGTAAACCCCCTCACCAGCAAACAAGCCCCAGGTCAACCAGAAGAGGAGTTTCTGGTTTGGCTGAGCCGTAAGAAAAGAATAACATTATCTGAACCACAACCCCTGCCCCACTAAAATTCCTGTCGCATGAAGTAACAGCCTGCTGCGTAAAAGCCTGTGTCCCTTGGAGAGGAAATTCCTGGAAAACGTAGAGGTTTTTATGGTTTAGTTTTAGAAAGAGGACAGGGTCAATCTCCCTACTATAAAATATGGGTAAATTGAGAGCTGAGTATCCTGCAAAACATCATAAAATTTTAATTTTATGTTATTGCCGGCTTAATTCTATTGGTGGACTCTTAGGAAGAACAAAATAATAAGGGGCATTCCTCAGAGCACTCTGACAGAAAGAGAGAGAAGGGGCTTTGGAATTGAGGGATGTTCCATCGGAAAGCCAACTGACCTTGGGAGGGGTATGCCCTTGAAGGCTCGAGTCTGAGACACACAAAACTCAGAGTTCAGGAGGCAGCCCCTCCCTGGATCAGGAGTTCAGTGTCTCAACAGGTGTGAGCAAGTGAGAAAAACCAAAAAGGACTAAGGGGAAATGGGCAAGCTTAGCTCCCACCCTTTCTCCACTGAAGTGAAATGCAATCTGCTCACTGTATCCAGGCAAAGGGACCAGAAAGACAATGCCTGGTCCTTACCTGGAAACTGCTGGAATGCAGTCTGTTAGCAGCGGGCTCTCCTCTCTGCAGCAACCTTCCTCCGAACCAAGAGTCTTTTCTATTCTGTTCGGCCAGCATTTGCTGAGTGCCTAGTGGATACTCCCAGAAGTGCAGGAAAGGATCCCATCCGCCTGTGCCTCCAGGGCAGTGTCCAGTCTCATACTGGAGACAAGAACACACCCTTAGAGTCCCCAGTGGAATTTTAAAGAACAATAAATTATCAGAAATTCAAATGACAAGATCTGGAAGCACTAGCTACTTACAAATGAGTTGTTTCCCAAAAGTTTCTTTTCAAATTCATTGTTTAGAGGTCCAAACATATTTGTCCAAAGGACAGTGTTATGAATCATCCTTGGGGACACAGTGTGAACTAATGAATTCATAATGCAGCTAGTGCCACGCTGTGCAATAAAAACGGGAAACACTTCTGTCGCATTATTATAATTAACGTCAAAATAATTTTAAATGAATAAAAATTTAAAAAACTAAAAACATTTAAACAAAAATATTTAAAAGAGTTATCTTTAACGATGACAGCCCCAGGAAATAAAGTTCAATTCGAATTTGATTAAAAAGAGGAGGTTGTTATAGAAAGTAATAGGAAGTCTGGATGCAGGGGACTTTAGATTCTTATCTCACATTCTCTTTAAAAAACATTTTCTCTTTATAAAAGTAGTACATGTTGTCATGGAAATTTTGGAAAATAAAATAAAAAAGTAAAAAATATAGGTTACACATGGCCAACAGGTTGTAACGGCTGTTAACATTCTGTATATTTATGTCCAGGTTTTGGTTTTTTTTTTCTTTTTTTTTTTGCGGTACGCGGGTCTCTCACTGCTGTGGCCTCTCCCGTCGCAGAGCACAGGCTCCGGACGCGCAGGCCCAGCGGCCACGGCTCACGGGCCCAGCCGCTCCGCGGCATGTGAGATCCTCCCAGACTGGGGCACGAACCCGTATCCCCTGCATCGGCAGGTGGACTCTCAACCACTGCGCCACCAGGGAAGCCCTATGTCCAGGTTTTTTATTCCAAACATATATGAGTGTATTTTTAATTGGACAATAGAAACATTTTTGTCATCTGCTTTTTCACTTTTTTTACCATAAAATCATCCATTTTATCACAATACCATCAACGCTGTGTATTAGCTTTCTTCTTAATCTTTGCCAAATTGAGAAACCAAAAATCATGTCTCATCTTAATTTTTATTTATTTGATCACTAGTGAGATTGATCTTTGCTTTCCTTTGATTAGATGGCCACTTGTATTATTTTATATGTAAATTATCTTTTGGGTTTTGTGTCTACTTTTCTGCTGGAGTACCCATAGTTTTCTTTGAGTTGAAAATATTAGGAATATATATTAATATCTCCTTGGTCATATATATATATATATAACAAACATTTTCATGGTTTTCATTTAATTTTGACTTAATTCATGGTGTCATTTAACACAGAGAATCTTTCATTTGTATATAGCAAATCTAACCATGTTTTCCTCTTCAGTTTCTCCCTGTTTGTTGTTTTTTTTTTTTTTTTTTTTTTTTCAGTACGCTGGCCTCTCACTGTTGTGGCCTCTCCCGTTGTGGAGCACAGGCTCCGGACGCGCAGGCTCAGCGGCCATGGCTCACGGGCGCAGCCGCTCCACGGCATGTGGGATCTTCCCGGACCGGGGCACGAACCCAGGTCCCCTGTATCGGCAGGTGGACTCCCAACCACTACGCCACCAGGGAAGCCCTCTCCCTGTTTTTAGAGTATTGAAGAGTATTGAAACTCTTCTCCACATGATCCAATATCCATGTTTGTTTTCTTCAAATTGATATATTATTGAATTTTCATATTTTGAAAAGATGATGCATTTCCATGATTATAAGACCAAATCTGTAGAGACAGATATACACAGAGAGGTCTTGCCTCTGCCCTCACCTTCCTCACCCCAATCACCCCCACTCCCTGTAGGTAACAGTTTTATTAGGGTCTTAATTTTCCTTCTAGTACTTCTTTTTTGCAAACTTTAAAACAATCATTTATTGATCCTTCTGGAATTCGTACAGGGTATTACATTTTTAAAAAGTATTGTTTTTTTCCATTAAATTTTCTAATTGGCTATGGCTGACATCAAGGAAAAAATGTTGACTTCTGAACATTTATTTTGAATACATTCCTCTTGTTGAATTTCTAATAATTTTTCAGTTGATATTCTTGGGTTTTTAGACTGACAATCACATCATCTTTTCTATTTATACTGATCATTTCATCCTCTACTTCCAAATAGTATATTCTTATTCTAGTTCTTATTTTATTACATCTAAATAAAACATCATTTTTCTTTGTGATAAATTTATAATTGCACTAATTACGCTTTTTAATCATAAGACTCTTTTCCAGCTCTTAAAGAAAATGACCAATGCAACACCTGGAATTGCTGTTATCATTTATATTACTTAGGATAGGCTAAGTTATGTGGCTTTAGAAAACAACCATAAAATCTTAAAAGCTTGGAACAATGAAGGCTTATTTCTCACTTACGCTACAAGTTTATTGTGGGTCATGGGAGACTCAGTTCCACGTCATCCAGAATCAAGGGCCCATTCCGCTAGTGGTTACACAATCAAATGTTGTCTGTTATTGTTGCTCAGGCTAGGGGAAGGAAAAGTGGAAAATTATGCACTGGCTCTCACAGCCTTTGTCTGGAAGGGACACACGTCATTTCCAATCACATTTTACTGACCAAATCAAGTCATACAACCATGCCTGCCTTCAAAAGGACAAAGAAATTCTATCCTACATTTGCCTAAAAGGAAAACAACTTGGAAGTATGGGTGGACAGCACTAACTAACATGTCAGTCTAAAGCACACACACGCATACACACGCCCACAAGTATACATGAATAGATTTTCACTGTTGATGATAGCTTTTTTTAAATGTATCTTGGGTTTTTGGAGGGGACAGAAGTGACTCAAGTTAGTTGTACTAACTAACTAGATGATTTTCAAATAGACTCTCTAATCCAATAATGCTCACCTTCCAATAAGGTTAGAATCCACGCAAAGGTCAAAATTTTTTAATTTATAAATTATGAGGGCTTTCACTTACTTCTTCCCTTCCCCTTTGAGAGTCTAAATTAAATGTTACTGTGATTTACTGGTGGTTGATTTCCAGATTTAGGTTCATAATCTTATACAGCATAGCTAATGTTTTAATTATAAATGCAAGTAATCCCTAAGAGGCCATAGTTTACTTTCAAATCTTACTCATTTCAGAAAATTTGGGTAATCCAAGCTAGGACTACCTCTGAAAAATTAGCACCAACTGGGAAGCTTAAGCAACAGACATTTATTTCTCTCAGTTCTGCAGACTGGAAGTCCAAGGTCAAGGTGTCAGCAGGGGTGGTTTCTCCTGAGGCCTCTCTCCTTGGCATGCAGACAGCCACCTTCTCACTGCATCCTCCTCACATGGTCTCTCCTCTGTGCATGCACATCCTTGGTCTCTTGCTGTGCTTCTAAATTTTCTCTTCTTATAAGGACACCAGTCATATTGGATTAGGGCTCATCCTCGTGGCCTCATTTTAACTTAATTATCTCTTTAAGGCCCTATCTCGAAATACAGCCACATTCTGAGTTTCTAGGGTTAGAGTTCAACATATGAATTTGGGGGGAACACAATTCAGTCCTTAATAATACCCTAATAGTATCCTATATTTATCTTGCTAATTCATGTCATTATTTTCATATTAAAAACCCATCTGATTTCTATTATGCTTATTAATAAAGTTTTACCTGTTTCTTTGTATCACTAACTTCATAGTTAGTCAGGTGCAAGGGAACCCAATCGACAGCCTACTAGTAGCAAGGGCAGCTGGTGAAGTGAGTGTTTGTCTTTTATACTGGGAGGTGGGGAGTCATAACAGGGCTCTTTTTTGGCAGCGTCTGTTTTCCTCTCCATATCTCAGCATGCATGGTGTGATATGCGTACACCAGCTTCAACTTCAGGAGCAGTCGATCACCTCAGTAGAGAATCTACACTCAAGGGGTAGCTCTTTGGCAATATTTAGGAGGCTAAAACAAATGCTCCAGCTCTCCATAAACTGAGTAGTGTCCTTACCAGAGCAACCTTGGGTAGGGTTTGGCCATATTTCATTATTTCAAATCCCTCCCAGGGATTCTGTGAGTTACCTTACAGATCATTCTTGTAATAAATCCCTTTCTGCTTAAACTAGCCAGAATCTGTTTCCTTGCAGTCAAGTCATCTGACTGATACTGTGTTACCAAACCTTAGATTTCCAGAAATCTTATATAGCATAGTGTATATAGCACATAGTATTTTTAGAAACCATATGTAGTATAGCTATCTCCTCTCACACAACTAAATCACAGGTTGATCAGCTGATCTGTCTACATTTGGGCATATTAGACCTAAAGCAGGAAGGGGAAGAATTAGAGAATGATATCATGTCAGAACTAGAAGGAACTGTAGCAATTATCTAATGCAGATAAAGAAACAGAGCCCCAGAGAGAAAAGATTACTCAAGGCCACACTTGCTTTCATCCCTACTGCCAAAAGGATGTTTTAAAGTAACTCTTGTAACTCATTCCATAATTCTCAGCCTAAGGATTCTTTTTTATTTAGATCTAATCTCTAAACCTATCTGTGTGAGCCTGGAAGATGAATACAGTAGGTGTTCCTAGTTGCTGGGGCTGTAACTTAGGAGAGAACAATTTTCTATTTCAGTTTAGACCCATAATCCAAGGTGATGGAGGGAGACATGGAGAAAAGGAAACACAGCTGGGTCTTTACTAGAGACACACCAGAGCCAAGGTGTGTTACCTGTGCACCCCTTCACCTTGGCAGGGACCCCCAGCCTTAGCAGTGATTCATTACAGGGTCATGGGTATGCCTTGCTCTGTTCTGTCTCTGTACCAGACAACAACTCAGTGAGGCTTTAGGTCAGCATCCGATTAGGTTGCCATGGAAACTTCCCTGGCTGGGGGGCCAAGAGGGGAACAAGATCCTGGTGCCTGAACCTGGCCCGCGCGTCTTCCTTAACCAGGCCAGGCTAGTCAAGGGAAGCACTGCTATCTTTTATGGATGTCATCTGGGATCCTTCACTCCTCTGTATTTGCCCATTCAGCCATAACTGTGGTTGGAGGGGGTATTTTTCTGAGTTTTGTGTGTGTGTTCTAAACCTGAACCGTTCAAAGAAAATACGTTTTTCTTGGACCAGAACAAAGCATGTTTTCTGAATTACATGCATTTTCACAAAAAATTAGTCTTTAAACCCCTGTGAGCTTAAAAATAGACTGAAAACTATTTCCTGAGTCTCCTCTTTTGGGAATTTATTGTGTTTTTGTGAGTGTGTATTGTTTTTGTGGGGGGGAGGGGGGATGTGTTAGCATAATTAAGCAGATCCAGAAAAAAAAGGAAATAATTTAACTATTTCCCACATTATCCCATGCTCTGAGACTCACTCCTGGTTTTTTGGGGTTTTTTTAAAAGGTATTTTAAATTAATATATTTATTTAAATGAAGGTATTTTAAAAATGAAAGAAAATAGTGCTTATTATCTAATTTCTGGCTGGGAAAGGTCTTCTAGGCAACATGAAAATTCCTATAGCATTTCTTTTTTTTTTTTTTTTTTTACAGAAAAATTCACCTTTTTTTTTTTTTTTTTTGGTGTACACATTACTAAACAAACCATGAGTCAAAGAGGAAAGTTCAAGGAAAATGAGAAAATATTTTGAATTGACATTCGTAATTTGTGTCTCCTCATATTTTTCCTAATCAGTCTTTGTAGAGTTTTGTTAATTTTTTGAGACTCACTCCTGTTGATAAACAAGCTTACCCTGGATATGCATTCATTCATTCATCCTCTTTCATTCTCAAAAGTTGACTGTGTATCTATCAGGTTCAAGGCTCTGTGCTAAGAGGAATATACGGGAAGGAGCCTGGAGCCTTTAAGCGCAGGATGTTGACACACATACAAATTGAAGGTACCATGATTTGAGCTGCTGAGATTTTGGACTAATTAAAGCTCAGGAAATGTGGCATCTATGTTGCTGGCAAAACTGCCAGCAAAGAAGATATCACGCAGAACAATCCCCAGTAAATGTCATCAGCCAAGAAACCTCAATGCATTATGCCCGTGCGAGGAGAAAGTCAATTACTGGCTTTGGTTAATTGCTTTCCTGGCTCTGCGGTATTATCTAACACAGAAGGCAAGAGAAGCCAAGAAGGAGTTGAAAGAACTGTTCTTCCAAAATACACCGGGGAGAATCAAAAACACAGATGTTCCTCTCCGGGGCCCTTGGTCAGAGCCTCCTGCCCAGATTCTAAAGGAGCTTAGTGGAAGCAAAAATGGTGGCTGCGAATGTGAACACGTTAATTGGTCTTTCTTCTGCATCCAAAGTTTCAAGCCTTTGTGAACAGTCTTCCAGGACTCAGCTCAGACACCACCTCTTCAAGAAAACCTTCTATCACCTCTCCAACCTCAACCCCACGCACACAACCAGGTCAGGCTAGGCCCCTTCTCACTCCCATGCATCCATGATGACCCCTCACAGCCCATCGCTCAATGTCAGTGTTGTGGGCCTGTGGGTTCCCCTCCCTCACGGGCCTGGTGGCTACATGGAGGGTCTTTGGCACAGAGTAGGCACTTAATAAATGACACGTAATATTCAATACATAGATTATGAAATTTCAGAGCGTGCATTTAAGGGAAAATATAAAAAGAAAGTACTCATTGTGGTCATTTAAATAATAAAGACGACACTAAGGGCAGTTTACATTTATAAACAGAAAAAAAAAATTGGCACATGGTAGAAGATAAACAATGACCTATCCCACAGGGTATAAGCAACCCGCCCCATCTTCCAAATTGCTAAAAGGGAGGTAATTGGCCTGAAGGCAACTCTAACCACTAAAGGTGTAGGGTCTACTTATTTTTAGTAGTGGGGAACATTTCAGAACAGGATGTTGACACACAGACACACTGAAGGCACCATGATTTGAGCTACTGAAATCTTGGCGCAGTGAAAGCTTTAGGTGTTGGAGCTCAGTCTTCAAACTTTGCAAGATTATTGCCCGTAGAGAATATGTGAGGTTACGATCAAATAAACAAGTTACACCAAAATGTGAACTGGTGTACGTAATTATTATTCTGCTCTACAGTAATTAGGTATCAGTGGTAAGTGATTCATATAGATTACTATAAGAATTAGCACAGCTAAATTACACTTTACTTTTCCCCACTGGCATAATTTTATTCTCCGCTATGTGCAGAAGCGTCAGTGTCTACAGTGGTCCTGATATCACGCACTGATCAGTGCCTACCACACCTACACATGGGCACAAGCACCAAAACACAGGCACCTGTGCACCCAGCGCTGAGCATCTTTCATACACTGGCCAGGTACTGTCCGGGGTGGTGTTCCCCATGTTTTCTCCCCATCCAGTCTCCTTCTTATGCCCCTCCACCAGGGAGGGCTCAAGTTAGGTGGGTCTGAAAAGTATACAGTTTAAAGGGTCTTATTTAATTAAAATAATATAAAATTACAAATTCAAAATCAGGTAAAAATGAATGCTTATTTAAAACGAGAAAAGTCACAACAAACTAGAATATACTTAGAGTAACAAATGGCACAAACATGAGAAAATCCAAAAAAGTTTGTATCACACATTCCTATAATACTTTTCCACAGACAACCTTCTGGCTCCATATATTTCAAACTTTCTTTCTCCTCCATGCATGCATGCATCCAGCATCAGACACTACAGGGCACGTATGTCATGATACTACCTCTAACCCTATACCCTCCTGTTAGACACCAGGTGGGGAATAGGAATACTCATGGAAGGCATCCCAAGGCAAGCACAGCTAGTCATTACTTCACTATATGTAGAAGGGACTGCAAACCATATAAACAGATCTTTGCTCTATGTCCCCTTAGATCTAAAAAAAATGCCTGACGTCTAACTCTCCAACATGAGAGGGGGCGTGAATGAAGCAAGGTAGAATGGAAAAGTCAGTGGACTTAACCAGTTGCAGTTAAACTATCTTATTTTTATAAATACATATGACCAAGAACATGACCACATGAACACGTCACTAGGGCCCCTCTATGGCCTTGGAAGGAGCCCAGGCACATGAGGAACCCTGAAACTTAAGCTCCATTAACTTGCTGTTAAAAACATCTCTGCCCTCCTCCCACGCCCTGCCCCCCATGGAATCCACCCAACCTACCAGGCTCAACTAGGCCATGAGGCTCAAGACACCCAGCACCACATCTTAGGGAAGGACAGACAGACCGACAAGGGAATCAGGCAGGGTGAAGTCACACAGGTGCCCTCTGCCTTCAAGTCTTGGGACAACGAGGGGTAGAGGGAGTGGTTAGAGTTCTGAAATAAGTTAAGATTTGGAACTCAAGCAAGTAGACTCCAGGTCATTGAATAACGATGAGCTAAGTGCTTTCCATGCATTACTGCAGTTCATTCTCACTAAAGCCTGAAGGAGAAGGGGAAGGAAGAAAGAAGATGGAAGTGGAGGAAGAGGAAGAGGAGGGGAAAAGGAGGAGGAGATAAAACAAAAGAGGAAAATGGAAGGGGAAGAAAACAGATAAAGAAGAAAGGAGGCAGGAGAGAAAGAGAAAGAAAAGGTTTCCTCCCTGTACACCTCTTCCCTGAGAAGCAGCAGTGTTTACCTTTGGTGTCATAATAAAATTAAAAGCTTTTTCTCATCCTCTTAAATTAGAAAGAGTGACAATTCCCTTGGCTCAGTTCTGCAAAATGCAAGTTGTCATGATCTCACTATTAAAAAAGGGATAAGGGGAAAAAACAACCTCCCAAGAGATCGATATCACTTGAAACAAATTCCTGGTAACCCAGCCATTTGGTTGCTCGCCATATTTCCCAGTAGCATGTGAGTCTTTCACCCAGACTGAAATTGGATGCCAATCTCCACGTCATAGTCAACCTTCAAAATTCTTCGCATAACAGTTGGGGTTTTATTTATGTGTGCCCGTCTTACCTGACACTTGTAATTTTCTTCCAGGAAAAAGAAAAAAAATAACAGAAAACTTGGAAATGCCACTTAATCTGGACTGCACATGGGAAGACTGTTCAGAAAACTTGAAAAATTATAATTTATAAGTGGGTGGTGTAAAGTAGCACGTGGAATCTCAGAAAAGTTCAATTCTTTAGGAGGAATGTGTTTCATTAGCATCAGAAGCCAACTCCCTCATAGAAGTCCTGGAAACTCTATTGTTTCACAGCCTTGCAGACTCATAGACTTCCTTAGCGACAGGACCTCTGGAGGTCGCTCAAGTCCAGATTAACTACCAAATCCATACTCTTGGTAAAGGCATCCAGAAAACGTTTCACAACCTATCTCAGGAACATTCCAGTGTGTTATCAACCTCACTTTTAGGAAATCCTTCATTATTTCCAAAGATATTGGTATTGCTCCACATCCTTTGTGAAAATAGCAAGACCAACACCTTTCCAATTTCAGTACCAAAAAAGGTACAGAATTAAAGTTGCATTCTACTCTTCTGCAAGCTAATTTATCTGTACTTTTTTTTCATCTTTATCTACCTCTATGGCTCCTATACATAACCCAGGTGCTCCCTGGGTCTTTCACTTGTGGGCAGAACAACTAAACATCTCACTCTACAAAAGATTTCGTTGGTACTGGGCCAAAGGATTATTTCACAATTCCTAGAAACGCCATAAGGCCAGATTGCTTCAAGTTCTATAAAACTTGCTTAAGAATCAAAGCGATTCTCCATCGTGTCCTAGGCTGGATAAATCTGAAGTGATGGCGCGTTTCTAAAGCAACTGACAATCCCGACCTCTAGCCAGAGGGCAGCACCCTCCGGGGAGCAGCAATAAACAGCTCAGTAAACTCGAAAGAGAAGTCCAGGAGGGTTGGGACTCTGCTTGAGGGGGAGAGGAGGGAATGCGTAGTGCAGGTGGGCCTTTGGTTAACAAGCTGTGTTCGATCTCATCTGCTCTGTCTTTCCTTCCTCCCTCTTCCCTAGCCCTCCTGATTCTCCTACCTCTCTCTGCCTCCCTATCTTGGGCATGTACCTTGTTGTTAACTGGCAAACTGGAAAGCATTTCTGCTTATTTTAATACTGAAACATTTTTGAAACCATATGAAATGAATCTCGAAGAGCGGAACCACATACAGAGCAAGGCTTTGAGCTGGAGGTGTGGGCACCTGAGTTGTTCCCTGGACTACCCCACCAACACGCTCAAAGTCACTTCACCTCTTTGAACCAGCCTCTTCATCTGCTAACTGGGTGGTTGGACCAGATGGCTGTCGCTAGCTTGAAAAATTCCATGGTTTTAGTTCCGGAGGAATTTCAAGCCCTGATGGAAAGTGAAGAAACTGGGAGGCAGGAGGCATGATTTGGCCTCATTAAATCAAGTCCCAGTGATGATTATGTTTTCCCAGCCCACCCCCCGCCCCTTATTTGCAAGTCTGCCTTCGGATGCATGGTCTTCTTGCAGGGTGACAAACACTGAAAAGAAAAAGTTTCCACAATGAAACCCAGACCAGCCCATACTTACTGATACCCCAAAAGAGCATCAAGATGATAACGCATAAAAGTTGAATAGAGAATAAAGTCTGAGGATCTAATGGATAACATGGTGACTAGAGTCGATAGCACCCTACTGTGTAATTAAAATTTGCTAAAAGAGTAGAACTTAAGTGTTCTCACACACACACGGAAAAGGTAGCTATGTGAGGTGAGGGATGTGTTCATTAACTCAACGAGGGGAATCGTTTCACAATGTACGTGTATCTCGTATCATCATGTAGTCTACTTTAAATATTTTACAATTTTGTCAATTATACCTCAACAAAGCTGGAAAAAAGGTGAATAGAGAGAAGAGTATGAAAGGGGAGTCAGAGAGGCTGCTCTCAAACACAGGGCTTTCCATCTCCACCCTGGGTAACCCTGCAACCCTCACCCAGAGCACTAACAGGCCTCTTATCAAAGACGGCATTAGAGGTTTCTCACTATTACACATTAGGAGGCTGTCCTCTGTGTCCTCACTTTCCTTTCTTGCTGATCTTCCCCACTTCCATCTCTTGAATCAGGTCAAAACCTCACCATCTCCTCTGTCCGTCTCTTGCCCCATAGCCTCAATTTCCCAGCAGATCAATTTCCCAACCCCTTCATTCCACATAAGCTTATTCTGCATACTCTTTCCTTGTGAACCCACTGGACTATACCTCACAGTTCCCCAAAGAAGGGATGCAAAGACACAATAACATCAGAAGTAACACTCTGTCTCTCTCCAGTCAGCCGTGAGTCATGTTTGGGACTAGACTGGCCTGCTGGCAAAGGGACAGGAAGAGAGAGAACACTGCAGCTTTTCTGGAAAGCACCTTAATAATATACGTGAAGAATCTTTAAAACATTTTTATCCTATGACCTGTGCTTATTTCTCTTACCCTAAAAAATTCAGAAGAGGTTCAAGCAAAATGTGTGTGAAAAGACCAAGCAGAGGGAATTTAAAAGCTGCATAACTTATGACGTTTGTGGCTCTAAGTAACGAAAAACAACAAACTGGCTTAACTAATAAGCACATATCCAGAGAAACTGGGAGGTACATGGCCTTTAAGGTTGGCAGATTAAGCAACTCAAAAATGTGCTCTGACTTACAGGTTCTGTCCACGTCTCTGCCCTTCCTTCTCTAGCGCTGGTCTCACATTGTCTGGCTCCCCCGGTAGCCAACAGCGCCCAACAGTGTTTATCAGCATCCTCGTTCACGTCCAAATGGAGATGGAGAAAACCTGATTTCACATGGCTCTTTCTTCAGAGGAAGAACTGGTTCCAGAAGCCTTCAGCAAAACTCTCATTAGCCAGAACTGGGTCTCATGCTAATTCCCAAATCAATCACCAGCTGGGAAGGGGAGATGGTGGCGGGGAACATAATTACCCTTAAAGCAATAGTCCTACCCCTTTCCCACTGAGACGGATTCTCCAAGGGTCTTGCTTCAATTCTGTGGGGGAAGGGTACAATGTTCAGGGGTCCATCACCCCAGGAGCTCAGGAATAACTGCAGGAAATGCTGGAGAGTCGGGTAGGTGGTGAGCGCTCAGTCTTTCTGGGCCATACATTGACTTGAGTATAAAGGAATTTGGAAATTCAAATATTAGAGCTTTTCCCAAGCCCAAACCTTTGGATATTTACATTCTAGTCCTTACACATAAGAAAATAAAAGTGATTTTGAAAAACTGTATAATAAAGAAGGGAGGGTGATGAGTAATGTGGTAGAGAGGATGCATATTTCCAAATATCACAGAAAGAAGAAACAAGACCACTTAAAGCCGCTGGAGAACATCTCGTGAAGGAGGGGGGAGCTTGAGCTGGTATTTGATTGAAGGATAAGAAAAACCTGTTGGTAACTTCCCTCTGGCTCTGACCATCGAGTCAGCTGAAGTAAAACAACTTTGAACCATGATCTAGGAAAAATATTCAGAAGGAATGAATTTCTGCTGTCTTCATTTTAGAGATGATGTGATTTTGGTCTATTGTAGAATACAACAATACTTGGTTGCTGTTCACTTCTAGGAAATTACTAAGAAAAATGCTGAACATTTCCAGCATTTTAAAAAAATTCCTACACAAAATACAAGCCCACCTTGCTTCTCTTTGCTAAATAAACAAAAAAATTTTTTTCTCAATTATCTTGCTCTCCTTAATCACATGCAATTTTTAAACTAGCTATTACTGACTGTCCTTTCTTCCTATGTATTGACAGTGTTTTTAGGTCAATCTCATGCAATTAGGGGGAATCTGGAAAAAGGAAATCCTATATAGCAAAATGCCATATACCTTACAATTTTATTTTAAATACTTAATCCTCAAGGATGGCAACTTAGCAAAGAGAGAACCAGACCCTCTCCCTGGAAGGCCATCCTTTGGATCCATGTCAGATTATTGGCCTGAAATCCCAGCACTTGCTGGTCAAGGATACACACACACAAGAGGGACGATGTCCCCCGCGTTAAAGGTATAGGTTGTCTTTCCCCTTTTCCCATCCTGCTTCTCTCCTAAAGCGTCCCAAAATTCTTTAGGTTTCTGGGGAATATTTTCAGCACACGATGACCAGCAGGATTGTGGGTGAGTTCCTATCAGCGACCCAGACACCCCTCTCACTGTGATCCTTTCCACCAGAAAAACTGGAGTACCATGGCTTGGGCAAGGCCTTTGTGTTTGAGACAAGTAACTCCCATACCTCTGTCAGCTTTCTCTGACATGAAAGCTCTTCCCTGCCACCGTACAGGTCACCTTCCCATTTGTAAGGCATATAAAAGGTTATAGATTTCTTCTCCTTGTTTTGTTGAAAGAAGCCAAGTTCCAAGAAAACTCCAGAGGGATTCCTACAGTCCTTCAGTCCCGGAAGTGGCTAGCCTGAAGGGGCATTCCAGGGAGCTTCTGCTCTGTCCTTGCGGCTAAGCCTCAAGGAGATGATGTTTTTATAAAAGGAGAGATGTATCCTGCTTTGGTGGGCCATTTGTGGCCCTCGAGCCCTCTGCTCATCTGTATAAAATTAGCAGATGAGCCAAAGGAGCAGGGAGCCATCAGCTGGCCATCCTCTGAAAACCGTCCCTAAGTTTATTAGGGCATTATTACTAGCAAGTGAAGGAAAAAAAAAAGTCACCTTTCAAGGAGCAAACAGGACACTAGGGAAGGAGAGGGAAGGGGAGGGCTGTGTATGGCTGCTGACTCTGGAATCTTCAGATCTGTTTGGATGAATCATTACCTATGACTTTCACGACAGGAATCTGATTTGACTAATCATGCAACAGAGACTTTTATTTCTGTCTTCCAGCCCGTGAACTCTGTCAGGTTCAGTTATTACTTAAGCAACAAACAAACAACTGTCTCAGGAACACACTTATCCTCTAGAGGTGCTTGCTGAGTATTGAGTAACTAGAACACACTCCGTCACCCACATGCCCCTTGTCACACAAGAAAAGTGAAATTGCTGTGGGATGAATGTAAACTTGCGGGTGTTTCCAGAAGTCAGGAGTCCGGCCACACGTAAATGCTAAGGAGGGAAGTGAACCCCGGGGCTTTCCCTGGCCGGTGGCTGAGATCCTTATTTGGTGAAGCTACTACCTGCTCCCTGGGTCCCAGGGCCAGTCTGATGGTGCGGGATCACAGCGGGGGAAGTGTAGCTGCAGGCGCCCCAGCCGGAGGTGATGAATGGAATTCCAGGCAGCTGGAGTCATGCTGGCTTGGGACGGTGGCTTGGACACCAGACTTCCAATGACAGACATATTAAGCAGCAGCGCTCACGGCAACTGGTGCACCCACAGAAATGTAACCCACACCTCGGTTTCGGGAGCCGAAAAATGAAAAGAACGTTTAGGGAGAAAAAGAAAAAAAAAAGGAAATAAAATGATAAGCAGAGGGTAATTTATTACTCTACGGGTCTGTTCTGTAAATAATTTGAGACCCTGGAGCCAGATGGTGCTGCAAATCCTCCAACCTCCAAAGGAGTCACGTTAAGAAGCACGAGTGGGCACAAAAACTGTTTTTCAAGACACAATTTCAATGTTGGCTTGAGGGAAGTGGATAAGAATAAGTTTCCTTAACATTCCTGACTAGAAAGAAGCGGTCAGCTCGCGTCCCCTTGATCAGAATTCGCATATCGCTCCCAAGCGGCCAGCCCTGGAAGCGCCGCAGCAATTGGGAGAAGGGACTTGCCCGGGGACTCCGGGGCCGGCAGCTGCAGAAAGGATGCCCTGACGCGCCGTGGGAAGCCGAGCCCCGTAGCCGCCCTGCTGGCCGGCGCGACACCTTACTCACGTCCCTCGCGGGGCGGGGTCAGGCGGAGGACAGGCGTGGGGCGAGGGCAGGAGCGCGGCGCCAAGTGGGTCCCATGGTCCCCACCCCACCTGGATGGATGGACGAGGGTCAACAAGTACCCAAGAGGGAACTCCTTCAACAACTGATTTCCTCATGGTCCTATTTACCCCGTCGGGCTCACTTTTTCCCGTACAAACGGGCTCGTGTCCACCCTTCAGCCGTCGCGCAGGCACTCAAGGGAACGGGTTTGCCTGAAAGCCCCCCTAAGGGTCTTGGGTGGCTGTCCAGAGCCCCGTCGGCTCGGGATGCGCACAGAGCGCACGGGGCCGCGCGGCGCCAGAGCCAAAGTGCTGAGCCCATGAGCGCCAAGACCGCGTGGGCGGGCACCTAATTTTCTGAGAAGTTCCAGTGCTCCTCGGCCCGACCCCTGTCGCCCCCCTTCCCCTTCTAGCTGGAAAGTTGTGCGCCAGGCAGCGGGGGGCGGAGAGAGGAACCCAGACGGGCCCCCCCTCCCGCTTCCTGCCCGGCGGCCTCCCATTGGCCAGAGGAAACCCCAGGAATGTGAGCGCCTCTTTAAAAGCGAGCGGCTCCGCCGCCTTGCCAGCCAGTGCACTCCGGCCGGCCGCCGAGCGCTCACCACGGCGAGCTCTCCCCGCGCAGCCTCCGATCCCTCGGCCTCCGGGCGTACCGCTCCGCCCCTGCTTCTCCAGCGCTCGGTACCGTCGCTGCGCCTTCGTCGCCGGCCCCGGCCTCTGCACCCGTGTCCACACAGGTAAGGAGTCCCTGGGCGGCCGCCGAGGACCAGTGCTGCCCTGGCCATCCACCTGGAGCTCCCAGGCTTCGGCGCCTCAGGGACCCCGGATCTCATACTTTTCGTCTTCCCCATCCTGTCCCTCCCAGCCGCTGGGGGACTCTTCTCATGGAAGGGCTCCAAGGGCCATCCTCTCCAGCCCTGGGGTTCACAAACCAACTCGCCAGGACACCCCAAGATTTTCTTCTCCTCGTCTTCCCTAAACCTTTCTATCAGTCCTCTAGAAAAGAGTTTAGACTCCCCCCGTGCCCTCCCCGGGCCCCCAAACTATATCTCCTGATGCTGCTGTTTACCCTCAACTTCTTAAGGCACCCCGCCCCCCGATTGTTGGTCTTGCCCCACAATCTCCTCCCCTCAACTCTCTCGTTTTCTTCCTGCTGCCCTCTCCAAAGTAAGTACTGTTGCCCCTCGTTGCCGCAAACGTGGAGCCAAAGGGGGATCCCCAGGGACCCGGCCCCAAGCCCAGCCAGGTTTTGCCCACCCGCCCTGCTTGGCTGCCTCTGACCCTGGGCTCTGTGCTTCTTGCTGCAGGCTCCCTGCTGGGCACAAACAGCTCCACCATGGGGCTGGCCTGGGGACTCAGTGTCCTGTTCCTGTGGCATGTGTGCGGCTCCAACCGCATTCCAGGTGAGTCTGTATAATACCTTTTGAGGGGGGAGGGAAGAGGAAGAGGTCTGGTTACCCCAGGTGTGCCTCCCTCCCATGCACTCCCCTCCCAGCTGCTTCTCCCCTGAGCCCTGACCGAACGTCGGGATGCAGGTTCCCTGTGACTCTGGTGTTTATTCAGCTCTTTCGGTGGCTGCCAGGAGCTTTCACCCTGTCCCTCTGCCCCACACCCCAGAGCTGAGCCCCACCCCAGGCCCAGCCCAGAGAGCTCACCGTGTGTCCTGCTCTTGTCTAATAGAGTCTGGGGGAGACAACAGCGTGTTTGACATCTTTGAACTCACGGGGGCTGCCCGCAAGGGTTCCGGGCGCCGACTGGTGAAGGGTCCTGACCCTTCCAGCCCAGCTTTCCGCATCGAGGATGCCAACCTGATCCCCCCTGTGCCTGACGACAAGTTCCAAGACCTAGTGGATGCTGTGCGGGTGGAGAAAGGTTTCCTCCTCCTGGCCTCCCTGAGGCAAATGAAGAAGACCCGGGGCACGCTGCTGGCCGTGGAGCGGAAAGACCACTCCGGCCAGGTCTTCAGCGTGGTCTCCAATGGCAAGGCGGGCACCCTGGACCTGAGCCTGACCGTGCAGGGGAAGCAGCACGTGGTGTCGGTGGAAGAAGCACTCCTGGCGACTGGCCAGTGGAAGAGCATCACCCTGTTTGTGCAGGAGGACAGGGCCCAGCTGTACATCGACTGTGAGAAGATGGAGAATGCCGAGCTGGATGCTCCCATCCAAAGCATCTTCACCAGGGACCTGGCGAGCATCGCCAGGCTCCGCATCGCCAAAGGAGGTGTCAATGACAATTTCCAGGTGAGGCCTCTTCAATTCCTGGTCCATGGGGTCGACTGAGAGGCAGCTGATCTGCCAGGAGGGCAATCACAGGAGAGGCAGGGGTTCTAGGACAGGAAATCCTGCCTGTGTATTAAAGCAGCGGTTCTCACACTTCAGGGAGCATCAGAGTCACCCGGAGGACTTGCTACAATGGGTACTGCTGCACCCCACCCCTAGAGTTTCAGATTCAATAGGTCTGGGATGGGGCCTGATAATTGGCATTTCTAACCAGTTCCAGGGTGAGGTTGGCGCTGGTGTTCTGGGGACCAGACTTTGAAAACCACTAAAGGAAACAAGAAATAGTTTTCCTATAACAGTCTGTTCAAAACCTTAAATGCTCTTTATGCTCTTCTCAAGGAAAGAACTTATTTCAAATGTGTTCCAGCAATTACAATACTGCTTGAAGTGGGTACTTTTAGGAGCAGAATAAATACCACTTTGCTATTTGATTCCTCATGGGGATGTAACTGGTCTCAAAGAAAAGATTAAAATAGTGGCTATTTGCTGCTGCAGCTTCTTCCATGCTTAAACGTCTAGATCTTTGTATCTGTGGCTTTGAAACGCCCACATTTAACTCTTTGACACTGGAGAGTGTCATTATATCCTCCGGTCTCAGTATCAGATTCCATTTCCTGTGTCTCCGAGTAGGCTGATAACTGAATTCTTTGTACAACACTGAAGACTTGGCACAAGACACAGTTAAGATTTTTGAAGTTGTTTGGCTGTTCATGTTGGTGTGTTATTTTGACATGGTGATCTTAAAAGGGAGTTCTTTGAAACTTCTAGAACATCTGTTGTGTGCTTTTCCCAGCATAAACAGTCTCCCCCACCCACTGACCCCCGCCCCCCCTCCCCCACCAAGCATCTACAAATAATGTGTGTCCTCTGCCCACAGGGCGTGCTGCAGAACGTGAGATTTGTCTTTGGAACCACACCAGAAGACATCCTCAGGAACAAAGGCTGCTCCAGCTGTAAGTATTTTTAGGGCATACAGGGAAACTGGGGCAATTCCACCCAAAACAAGTTGAGAAACGTATGCAATGGTGGTTGTGCATAAATTACCCCGGGGAACATAGCTAAGAGGTACATAAAGGTGACCTCCAACAGCACACACACGCATCCCGTCCTCCTGCATCCCTCACCCAAAATGAAATGTCTTTTACGGCTAGGAACCCTGGGGACTGGCAGGTGAGGTCTTCTGCTTGAAGATCCTCTATAACTTTCCCCATTGTGTTCCTCTGTTCCTTGGCAGCTACCAGTGTCCTTCTCACCCTTGACAACAATGTGGTGAACGGTTCCAGCCCTGCCATCCGCACCAACTACATTGGCCACAAGACAAAGGATCTGCAAGCCATGTGCGGCATCTCCTGTGACGAGCTATCCAACATGGTCCTGGAGCTTAGGGGCCTGCGCACCATCGTGACCACGCTGCAGGACAGCATCCGCAAAGTGGTCAGTGGCCTCCGCCCCCCCGCCCGCTAGCGCGAGCCCTCGAACGTGTACCACCGATGATGCTGAGGGACTGAAAGTGAGGCTGGACGCTAATGACCTTTCTCCCCCTTTTAGACTGAAGAGAACAAAGAGCTGGTCAATGAGCTGAGGAGGCCCCCGCTCTGCTACCACAACGGAGTCCAGTACAGGAATAGCGAGGAGTGGACGGTGGACAGCTGCACTGAGTGTCGCTGCCAGGTAAGGGGCTCGAGAGACTGAAATACGAATAGATGGTGCACTGAAGCCACAGTCTCTGGGGGAAGATCCAGATAGCCACACAGGCCCTTTTTATGTTCCACGGCCTGATAACCCAAATGGTGTCTTTTTCTTAAGATGCAGTTATGACATCTATAAAATCTTTAAATGCCCAAGAGTGTTTCAAAGTCTTAATGATACCCCAGGCTAAGTATCTAAAAGAACATATCTACTTAAACATCTCAGTAACTTACCTGCTTTAGTTCAAGGGCTAAGTGTTGAATGTCAGGTAAGTAAAACTTAGTTGAACTTTCTTCCCCCCAAGCCTAGTTCGTATTCAGCTATGACACAGAGATTCTTTTAATACAGTACTGATTGCTGTGCAAATCACTTAGCCCGCCATGTTAGGACAGAACTGTCCACTGAGCTCAGATGGCGCTGCCTGCAGTGTGTATGTCCTTCTGGATCCCCCCGCCCACCCTGCAACGCCAGGGGCAGGGGAGTGAAGGGGGTTTACCTGACTCATTGAGCAAAGTCAAGCCGAAATACAAATCACGGATTGCTGGATTTGCGAGTCAGATTTACTAAATTCCCATTCTCGTCCAATATAATATAAAGCCAGATCTATACATGAGAAAATACGATGCTCATGGATCTTCTTTTCCCCATAAAGATATAATTTAAAACTTTTCAAGTCCTGGCTGAGTTTCATGAGTTTGATTTTTAGACGCAGAGTAATAGATCTGACCCATGACATTCAGTGGTTCCCGCTGGAGAAACTCTTCACGCTGTCCTGTGCATGAGAAAGTGACTAAGTGGCAATTAAGAAAGCTCTCTCCGAGGGGTGGAGTGACAAATAACTAGCACCAGAACTGTCTCTACAGTACTGGTGGCTGCCAACATGACAGAGGCAGATCTTCTATTAAAATCATTCCACTAGAGCATTTAACAGCCCTGACCACGTGTCAACCAGTAATGGAAATGTTTCAATATGTAAACTTCGGCTTGCAATATATGCCTAGTAAACCATTTCTCCCTCACTCCTGCCCTGCAGAACTCAGTTACCATCTGCAAAAAAGTGTCCTGCCCAATCATGCCCTGCTCCAATGCCACAGTTCCTGATGGAGAATGCTGCCCGCGGTGTTGGCGTAAGTTCTTAAAACTGCATAATCATGCTTCAGCGACTGGATCAACTGTACATAGTGCTTGAACCCCACCCCCATCTCCATCAGATGTTTTTCGTTCAGTTTCTTGCTGCGACACCTGGTTAACTGATGGCTCGTCTGCTGTAGAGAGCCAAAAGTGCCCTTATGACTAAACTTGATTACCCCCCTGGATCACAGTACAGGCAATAATCTTGGTATAGCTTATTGAGAATGATTCTGTGCTTTGAGGAAAGAAGAGAGGAATCGGTAGCAGTGATAGCTCTAAGTTGACTGCTTTCAGAATTTGACCTTATGGCCTAGAGTCAAGAAAAATCTGCTCACCAGAGAAATGGATGGCTTTGGTGCGAGCACTGGACTTAATTGGGCCTGAAAGTTCTACCCATTTTGTATACAGACATAAGAGACCTAAGACAAAACAGCAGTTTGAGTGTCAGGGCCATAAAAGAAATAGGGCACTGTGTTGTTTCATGGTACCCAACCCCTGGCTTTTGTTGCCAGTATGAATTAATCACTTTGCTGAGACAGTATAGTAGGTACAAGTCATAAAAATGATTCATCACAACTAAGATAAATAAGACGAGAAAGTAGCACTCACCCTTCACACCCACACCTCCCACACCCACTGCACCTACACACACTGATCACAACTCAGAATAACCAGTCCCCTCCAGAGATCACTTCAGGTGTGGGTTAAAGGGAACAAAGCCAGCTGGGGACTGGCGGAGCTCTGAACTTGAATCAGGGATTGCTAGGAAAGCTTCCAGCTGATGGCAAGAGAAAACAAGTTCTCTGTCTCGTGTCAGATACAGCTAGACGTGACTGTAGTCATCGTGCCTGGGCAGATGATAAACAAACGCACTTTCCTCTTGTGAAAATATATGCAGAAAAGGTCCCAAATGCTAGGGTGAGAGAAGCAACATACTGACTAACCTCATGACCGACCTGGAGCCACAGCCCACAGCGGCTCTGCTGCCTTCAACTTCATCTGCCAAACACATGGTCTCTGGCTCCCCTGAAAGGCAGAAGTGACTCCTATAAGTTGCCTAAAACTCAAGTATTTTTGGAAGCCTGGGACTGGAACTGCCTACTGAAATATCTTAAGTCAGAAAAGGGAAACTCATTTGAAATGCAGACAGGAGGAGAGAGGGAGTGATGAATAGGAACACACACTGGGAAAAGGCTCAGCTGTACCAGCCCAGGCAAAGCATGCAACTGCTACAAGGCTGTGCACAGAATGACCTGGCATAAATCCCTTGGCCACTGGCCTGACAACTACATTGCTTGTCACCCTCTAGCAAGGGAAGAAGAAAGTCCTGAGCAGAGCAGTCTAAAGAATAGCTTGTTTTAATGATTGCACGCTAAATGCGCCCATGTCCTCTGCAGCCAGCGATTCTGCGGACGATGGCTGGTCCCCATGGTCTGAGTGGACCTCTTGCTCTGTGACATGTGGCAACGGAATCCAGCAGCGTGGCCGCTCCTGCGACAGCCTGAACAACAGATGCGAGGGCTCCTCCGTGCAGACACGGACCTGCCACATTCAGGAGTGTGACAAGAGATGTAAGTGTCTCGGCCACTTGGGGATGCGGAGAACTGACCTGTCCCTGTCGTCACCAACAGCAGCTCCATAACACAGAGGTTAAGAGCACAGGTTCTAGCCTCTGGACCTAATCCCAAGTCTCCCCCTTATCTATGCACCCTTGAGCACAACTTAGCCTCTCTGAGGCTCTTTCCTCATCTGCAAATCGGGGGTAAGAATAGTTCCTGATAGGGCTAGTTTGAAGATTTTGTTTAGATAATGCATTTAAAGGCACTAGCACAGAGCTTGGCTCATGGGAAGCACCGTATAACCATCTGGTTTGTCCTTTAGTTAAACAGGATGGCGGCTGGAGCCACTGGTCCCCGTGGTCGTCTTGTTCTGTAACATGTGGAGACGGTGTGATCACAAGAATCCGGCTGTGCAACTCTCCCAGCCCCCAGATGAATGGGAAGCCATGTGAGGGCGAAGCTCGGGAGACCAAAGCCTGCCAGAAAGACGCCTGCCCCAGTAAGTGCACGCGTCGCCCGGCAGCAGCTCTGCCCAGCTGGCTGGCTGGCATCTGCAGCTTCCAGCTCGGTGGGTCATGGACGGGGAAAGGTCCCTTCCTAGAGAAACAAATAGAAGCACAGTCCTGCACAGCGCAGCAGCTTCTTTTAATGGAAAACAGAAAGAACAATTTCAGACTCACCCTCTTCCAGAACATTCTTTCCATGTGTCAGGGTAGCATGAACAGACTCAGGAGAGTCTCCTGTGAAGGTAAGGCATTTGAAAATCGGCGTTAACTTTGGCCTGTGGTTCATTTTCTTACAGTCAATGGAGGCTGGGGACCCTGGTCGCCATGGGACATCTGTTCCGTCACCTGTGGAGGAGGGGTGCAGAAACGTAGTCGGCTCTGCAACAACCCCACACCCCAGTTTGGAGGCAAGGACTGCGTTGGTGATGTGACAGAAAACCAGATCTGCAACAAGCAGGACTGTCCCATCGGTAAGCCATGCAGCCCAGGACAAAGCCACTGAGTGCCATGGTTAGCGTTCACAGGGGGTCGGCTTTGAATGGTCCTGAGTGAATTGATTACTCTAAAATGCCAGACGGACAGCATAATCTCAACAAGCTATCAGTTGTTTAGATCCTACAATATTTTACACCCTGGTTTAAGTGTCCAGAATGGCAGTTACTGGGAAGCAGCTGAGACCCACCATTTACCTGTCTCTCTTGTCTCAGATGGATGCCTGTCCAATCCCTGCTTTGCGGACGTCAAGTGTACCAGCTACCCTGACGGCAGCTGGAAGTGTGGTGCTTGTCCCCCGGGCTACAGCGGAAATGGCATCCGGTGCAAAGATGTTGATGAGGTGAGAAGCTGGGAGTTACCAGACCTAGGAAAGCAGCTCACCTGTCCTAGTCATTTCCTTTGGCAGCGTTCTCTAAACACGAAGCAAACTGCTATTTCTTCCATAGTGCAAAGAAGTCCCTGATGCCTGCTTCAACCACAACGGAGAGCACAGGTGTGAGAACACAGACCCCGGCTACAACTGCCTGCCCTGCCCGCCACGCTTCACCGGCTCGCAACCCTTCGGCCGGGGCGTGGAACATGCCACCACCAACAAACAGGTAGAGCAGAGGGGACTCGTAGACGGGAGTGAAGGAGGGGTGTCCTCGAGGGAAAGAGCCACGTAAGGAGGGAACGTCATCTTATACCCTTCACAAAAAACAGGGAAGGGGGTGAGTGGACAACCTAGCTCTTAGAAACGGGACTAGAAAATCCACTGTACCTCCAGCAAGGAAAACAGGTCCATCACCTCTGACAATGCTGCTCTGGAACAAGTTGTGAGTGGATGGACTTCTAAGTGCCTAGGTGCTGAGCAATGTCAAGGAAAACGCACATAAAGCCACGTTAGCCTGTAACCTGGACATACCCAGGGGCGGATGGGGAGGACCCACACTCTTCCCATGGAGCTCTGTCTGTTCAGAGACGATGGGGATCTGGGTTCTTGGTTCTGCGGTGTCTGGGGACTCTCGAAGGCTCTGCCTTAATGTCAGGATGTACCCTCAGGTGTGCAAGCCCCGCAACCCCTGCATGGACGGCACACACGAGTGCAACAAGAATGCCAAGTGCAACTACCTGAGCCACTACAGTGACCCCATGTACCGCTGCGAGTGCAAGCCCGGCTACGCCGGCAACGGCATCATCTGTGGGGAGGACACAGACCTGGACGGCTGGCCCAACAAGGACCTGGTGTGCGTGGCCAATGCAACTTACCACTGCAAAAAGGTAGCCCCCGCTTTCCTCGCCCACCTCCAGAAAGCCCTTATCAAGGGAACAGGCTGAGGGACTTTAAATGCTTAAAAGTCTGAAAATGAAACTGAAAGATTAAATCATCCAAAGGCAGAGCAGCCCTAATTCTTATTAATATTAAATCACTTGGTGCCAAGATCATGAATGGGGCAGCAGGCCCTGTGGGCAGTCGTGTTCCACAGTCGATTATGTTGTCCAAAAAAATGTTCACTTCTCTACCAAATACTAGCAGAGCATGGCTGTGTTCCCAGCGTGTACAAAGTCTAGAGCGTTTATCTCTGGTGCCTGAGCTGAGCAAAAGGCATGCAAACTGCAGCTGTAATGTGTCTTCTCTTTCCAGGATAATTGCCCCAACCTTCCCAACTCAGGGCAGGAAGACTATGACAAGGACGGAATCGGCGACGCCTGTGACGATGACGATGACAATGATAAAATTCCAGATGACAGGGTAAAAAACGTTTTCTACTCCTCTTTCAGCTTTTGTATTCAGCAACAGCCTGTAACACCTTGAGATTCAATGAAGTGACTGATATCTAGGATCATCAGAAGTTATTTGTTGTGTTTCAGTAGTTTGAGGACATAGATGTTGCCAAGAGAATTTTTAAATGAGGGTTTTGTTTTTCATCACAACCTTCCCTTCCCCCGGTTGGAGCAAGAGGTTACAATATGTGAACAAATGACACTTCGCTCCCCAGATTGGTTTCAAATGTCTTCTCTAAGTCACATTAAGATTTTCTTTGAGCGCACTGAGAGCAGTGATGTTGAGTTTCTATTTACATCTCACTGACTCGTAACCAACAGCAATTCATTTTTCATTCATTATGTCCTGGCTTTTAACTTTTGCAGTGACCATTTTACAGAGGATTCAATTAGTATATCCACTAAATAGAAAATAATTGTTGCATATTTTCACAGTTTTATAAATATTCTGCATGTGGTGTGAGGCGGGCTTCATGGACCGTGTTGTAAAATGCTCTGCTTCTTCTCTTTGCAGGACAACTGTCCGTTCCATTACAACCCAGCCCAGTATGACTATGACAGAGACGACGTGGGAGACCGCTGTGACAACTGCCCCTACAACCACAACCCAGACCAGGCTGACACGGACAACAACGGGGAAGGAGACGCCTGCGCAGCAGACATTGATGGGGACGGTAAGGCACTCCCTGACTCCAGCGGGCCCCAGTGTCTCTCACTTGGCTCTCAACCTTGAGCAGCCCTGGCTGTTAGTGTGCGATTTGGTTGAAACAGCTGAGGCTGGAGATTCCAGCTCTTACCTGTCCCCTGTTCTCTGCAGGTATCCTCAATGAACGGGACAACTGCCAGTATGTCTACAACGTGGACCAGAGAGACACTGACATGGATGGGGTTGGAGATCAGTGTGACAACTGCCCCCTGGAACACAATCCAGATCAGGTCGGTGGATGCCTTTCAGAATCTTTCAGTAAAGTGTTAGAATATCCCTTTCTAGGCCCCTAAAAAATAGAGGAGTTAAACAGAGTTCAAACATTACCACGGCTCTCAGTGCTCTCAGAGCCAACTGTAATATTTTCATGTGAACAGTTTGCCTGACATGAGTTCCTCGCAGAGTCTCATAGGTCTTTAGTGTGACAGTCTTGTAATGTCAATCCTGTCTTCTACAAGAAGGTCCACGTGACTTGCTCAGCGGGATCTACCATTGTTAAGATAAATTATACAAAGAAGAAATCTGTGACTGACGACTCTACGGGAATATTAATCATATTTGAAACTAAGAGATGGAAGAAAATATCCCTAAGCACGATACACAACCATTTTCATGGCTAATGATATAATCTGGCTGCAAGAAATTCAAACTAAAAATAATTCCCCCAAACTGGAGAAATCCCTGTTTCATTGTCATTCTTCAAGTGTTTGGCATTGCAAGCAGATAATTCTCCATAGCACTGCCAGGGAGTGCTGCAAACAGACATCAGCCAGAACAAGTTCCTTTTCTTGTGTAATTGCTCATCATTATTTTCTAGCTGTGAAAGTTAAGGCATTGTTCTGAAAACATAGAAACCAGCTTTTAAAAAATGGGAATATTTTTAAAAGATTCAAAAAATGAGAAGTCCAGCTGAGCTCCTAATGTTTGTTCGTTTGAGCTCCTATAAAACAGAAAGCGACAGGATGAATCTCTTTGGGGCCGTAATGGGAAAGCATGAATGATCTGGGATAGCTTTCCTGATCAAATGGCATTGAGGGTCATCTATGTTGAGTTTGGATCTTACTGTAAATTAAACCTCAATGCCGTTTAACCTCCCTGGATGAGTTTTTGGTTCTTCCGATAATAATAAAGTTTATAACAGTTAATGAATCATGTAAAAATCTTAATGGCAAAGAGCATAAATACTGGCAAGAAACATTTCAACTTGTGTATAAATAATCCCTAAGCATCCCACATACACTGAATAATGTAAAAGAGTACTCTTGAGAAGTACAGTTTTGAAAAAATTTAGAATTCTGACTACCTGAGCCAACAGTTGACAACCATTATGGACTAGAGATATAAAACCAAATACCTAAAAAAAGAAGAAAATAATTGATCCCACCATATGGATTTCCAAGTATGTATAAAAAGCAGTGCCATGTTGCCATGATTTAATGACCTAGAGTAGACGCTGACGTGTCAACAATTTCCTAATTGAAAACTTAAATGGAAAATAACAAATTGTACTCAAAGAATTTCATTTATCATTAAAATATAAGCAGTTAACATGGCATTCCATCCTTGGGGATTAGTTAATGCTTTCTATTGAATTTTATTTCGACAGTTTTCTATTTTAAAAAAAACAACAACAAAAATCCCTATTAAAACTGTCATATGAAAACAAGAGTCAAGAAGAAAAACATTTAAAATCTGTTAATATGACTAGCTTTTGGCAGTGGCATATAGACTTCAAACCTCACTGGCCGAATCCAACACTGGAGAATCTTACATAAGTTCTCTTTAGCATCAATGATTCATACTCCAATTGACCCTCTGTTTCTGTCTCTTTCAGCTCGATTCTGACTCGGACCGCATTGGAGATACCTGTGACAATAATCAGGACATTGATGAAGACGGCCACCAGAACAACCTGGACAACTGTCCCTACGTGCCCAACGCCAACCAGGCCGACCATGACAAGGATGGCAAGGGCGATGCCTGCGACCATGACGACGACAATGACGGCATTCCTGATGACAAGGACAACTGCAGGCTCGTGCCCAATCCTGACCAGAAGGACTCTGATGGTGAGTCACTGGAGCCACTTTTAAAGAGAGTCACTGAAACCATGGCTGTCTGGATTCAGGAAATAAAAACAAAGCTGAATGCATTTAAGGATGAATAGACCAAATGTCAGCTTTGAGAAGACAGTGAATTTCTGGCACCAGTCACGGTTATTTCAGAATTTCACTGTACTCTTGCCTTTTTGGCCTCAGGTGATGGTCGAGGTGATGCTTGCAAAGATGATTTTGACCAGGACAACGTGCCAGACATCGATGACATCTGTCCCGAAAACGTTGATATCAGTGAGACCGATTTCCGCCGATTCCAGATGATTCCTCTAGATCCCAAAGGGACGTCCCAAAATGACCCTAACTGGGTTGTACGCCATCAGGGTAAAGAACTCGTCCAGACCGTCAACTGTGATCCTGGACTTGCTGTAGGTGAGTAGTGAGTTCTTCTAACGAAAGGCCAGTGCATAGAGGGGAAAGAAGCAAATATAAAAGCTGTCAGTCGTGTGTGTCCCCATGGGTGCTAAAAAATGCCTAGGAGTGTAACAGAGAACTTCCCGAAGGCTGCAGGTTTTAACCTGGGTCTGGCCTCCTCTTCCAGGTTATGATGAGTTTAACGCTGTGGACTTCAGTGGCACCTTCTTCATCAACACCGAAAGGGATGATGACTATGCCGGATTTGTCTTTGGCTACCAGTCCAGCAGCCGCTTCTACGTTGTGATGTGGAAGCAAGTCACTCAGTCCTACTGGGACACCAACCCCACAAGGGCTCAGGGATACTCCGGCCTTTCTGTGAAGGTCGTGAACTCCACCACGGGGCCTGGCGAGCACCTGCGGAATGCCCTGTGGCACACAGGAAACACCCCTGGCCAGGTGAGAACAACACCCTGCAGAAGGGGGAGAGGTGCTAGACCAGCACAAGGGATGCTGTGCTTTGGCCAAGCCTCCCGACAGGGAATCTTACATATCACGTTCCCCGCATCACCAACTGCAGCATTAAGTTCTGCTTTGAAAAAACATCCTAGGGTCTGAGAGGGGAGCACACTTCAAATCCAAAGGCAGTTTTAGCCTCTTCAAACAAACAAATAAAAGTTCCTCTTCTCTCTGCTTTATATGTACATTCAAGGCTACACATCTAATGAAAAAGGCCTTCGGAAAAAAATCCTACATTGCAGCCCTCTAATTTAGGTCAACTCTGTACCTTTCAAGCACCGTTTCTCATGGAATGAAATATAAATCTCATAATGAGGCTGTTTCAACCTTTTCGTTTCCTTTTCCTCCAGGTACGCACGCTGTGGCATGACCCTCGTCAAATAGGCTGGAAAGATTTCACCGCCTACAGATGGCGTCTGAGCCACAGGCCAAAGACAGGTTTCATTAGGTAAGATTGCTCTGATTAAATTGCACTTAAGTCACACTGACGGGAGAGAAGGAGAGGACCAAAAAGCAAGGATGTCACTAACGCGACTTCCTTTTTCCTGCAGAGTGGTGATGTATGAAGGGAAGAAAATCATGGCCGACTCAGGACCCATCTATGACAAAACCTATGCTGGCGGTAGGCTAGGGTTGTTCGTCTTCTCTCAAGAAATGGTGTTCTTCTCCGACTTGAAATATGAATGCAGAGGTAGGAGCAAAATGACAGTGAATATACCAGTTGACATCCCTAGTTCAGACCAATACCAAGAATGCCAATCATGGGAGAGGCTGATTTAAAGGCTATTTTAGAGAAAGGGTTATTTATATTTTGCTGTTGAAGGCATATGATAAAAAATGAAATAGTGCCTATGAACTGCGGCTTATGAAGTGCTGAGTCCTTGTGAACCATTTTAATTTAGCAATCTCTGTTCTCTTCATAGCCAGCGCAAAGTAAACTGCAGACAAGCTCCTGTACAGTTCAGACCCCAGCAATAATACCTAAAAATTTTTTAAATTTTACATTTCTATGTCTTGCACACCACTTAGTTTTATTCATGCCATTACGGCCCAGGTTGTCTTTCAGAAACTTTCCCTCTTGGAAAGGAAGGGAAAGGAGTATTGCCTTCATGTTGGCATGTTAAATTAATTTTCACTACTAACCTTTGCTCTTTTTTTCATTTAGTGGTTACTTAAGCTCTCACTGAGTCTAGCATTGGGTCTCCTACAAAACAGGTGCTTAATAAACGTTTACTGGGCCAAGCTTGGAGCCCACAAGATGAAGCACAGTAAAAAAAATATGGTTGCTGTTACTCAATATTTAAATTATGGTGTAATCTTTGAGTCTTAAGTTGTAAAATAAAACTCCCTAGAGTTTTAACACGGAAAGACTTAGAAAGCACAGCATAAGTTCTAGAAGGTTATGCAGTGTCAAGCTCCTAGCAACCATGTTCCAACACACTAACGTGTAATTATATAAGCTGACAATCTTAAAATATGCTTTTGACATTATAAAAGTAGAGCTATGCCTAGGTTGTTAACATATTAAGGGATATTAAGATGACAATGCCTTGATGAATTAGTTTATGTATTTATGTGTTTGTCTATTTATTTAACAGATTCCTAATCATCAAACTGTTGATGAAAAGACTGATCATAACCATTGCTGGTATTGCACCTTCTGGAACCATGGGCTTAAGAAAACCCCCAGGATCACTCCTCCCTGCCTGCCTTTGCTCTCTGCTTGCATCAGTGTGGACTCTTAGAACATGTGACTTGCCTCAAGAAAATGCAATTTTCCAAATCAGACTCAGCATTCAGCCTCTGAATGAGAAGAATCTTCCAAGGATATAAACAATGACTTTGGTTGGCTTTTGAAAAATCAAAAGCATCCACTTGCTTCGGTTGGAAGGTGCCTGTCCCACTCTGCTTTTGTCAGGGCAGAGGGCGATTGTGAGGCCAGCTCTGAGCAGTGGACTCCAAAGCGTTTTCAGGCGTGTGAGAGAAGGGAGGACTCGCTAGAATTGACAAACAAAACCAGCCCTGACCTACTCCCTCGGGAATGGGGGGGCGGGGCCGAAGCCCTAAGGGGAGGGCGCATACCCAAGAGACGATTGTATGAAGAAAACATGGAGGGACTGTTCCTTTTTCGGTACTAAATCATTTTCAGGGGAAAGACTGTTGATGGATTTCATGATGCTGACCCATGTTAGCTGATTGACCCACGTAAATAGGCACTTAAATAGAAGCAGGGAAGGAAGGAAAAGACTGGCTTGTGGACTTCCTCCCGGATTTCCACCCCTTACACATCACCTGTAGCAACCAGAACAGGGAGTCAGAACTAAACCAGCACAAGGCAGTGCTGGCTGCCACTGCCTGGTTATATTGAAATTGTCAGCTGTATTCCAGACGTAGCTTGTGCAGATGTAGCAGGGAAATAAGAAAACGTACCATCTCAGTGAGCACTGGGCTACCTCCCAAGGGAAAGGTAGCCGTGCTTGTATTTTTATGGTTAGAAAGGCACAAAATTATCAACTAAGACATTCCTTTTCTCTCTTTTTTCCTGAATATCATGGAGTTTTCCAATTTTCTCTTTTGGACTGTAGTTTGGTGTTTTCTTTTTGTTTTTACAAACATTTTACAATGTAAAATATTTATTTTTTACTTATTCTGGAGGATCTGTCTGAAAGACTATTCATGGAACAGGAAGAAGCGTAAGCATATCATCTTTGCTACAAGTCTTCATGACTGTAAGATTGTAAATACAGATTATTTATTAACTCTGTTCTACCTGGAATCTAGGTTTCATATGGAAAGTGTTTGAGAGCTGGTAGTTGAGATTGATCAGCAAAACTTTCATAGGAATGGCACAAGGAAATCAGCACAGCAAGCTGCTCTTCATTTTGTGCTTAGACTGAATGATTTGGGATTCTTCTTTTTTCCTTTATTTTTTCAAGTGGAATTATTTGGTTGTCCATTTGCAGGTGTTTTTAGTTTGCAAAGAAAGCCAGGAGGGCTTTAATACTGTTTTGCTCCATCCCTTGTGCCTATTTCCAGGGAGATGAAAAGCATCTACATTTATTATTTTTGCCTTTTTCCAAATGAAAAAAATGACAAAGGTGAAACTTGTATACAAATATTACCTCATTTGTTGTGTGACTGAGTAAAGAATTTTTGGATCAAGCAGAAAAGAGTTTAAATGTCTAACAAACTTAAAGCTACTGTAGTACCTAAAAAAAAAAAAAGTCAATGTTGTACATAGTATAAAAATTCTTCACAGAAAAGTATTCCCAATAAGGAAATAGCATTGAAATGTTAAATACATTTTCTGAAAGTTGTGTTTTTCTATCATCTTGTATACCATTGCTTTATTTTTATAAATTATTTTCTCATTGCCATTGGAATAGATATCTCAGATTGTGTAGATATGCTATTTAAATAATTTATCAGGAAATACTGCCTGTAGAGTTAGTATTTCTATTTTTATAAAATGTTTGCACACTGAATTGAAGAATTGTTCGTTTTTCTTTTTGTTTTGTTGATTTGTTTTTTGCTTGTTACCCTCCTCCCTGTTTTTACTATTTGCCAATACTTTTCTAGGAATGTGCTTTTTTTGTACACATTTTTATCCATTTTACATTCTAAAGCAGTGTAAGTTGTATATTACTGTTTCTTATGTACAAGGAACAACAATAAATCATATGGAACTTTATATTTATACTTACTGTATCCATGTTTATTTGTTTTCTGGCTTTATGTTATGAGGTATGGGTAAATTCCATCCTCAAACCAATAGAGTATATACAAAAAGAAAACACAGTAAGTAACAGGAACATTCGTATTTCCTATACGATTTAGGAAGACTGAGTTGCTTAGATGACATATTTGCTGGATTTGTGGAATAGAAGAACAAAACAAAAATTAACCTGTCATATTAAAAACACAGCAATGAGAAATGTCTCCCCGAGATGTGGGACCCAAAAGGATACAAGTTCATATTTTACCAGTGTCACTAAATGTCATTTATTGAATCCTTTTCAAAGTCCAGTTCTGTTTCTAAAAACAATGAAAAAGGAAAACAGGAGTGAAGCACACAGAATTCACAGCTACATCTTCTGAGCCATGAATGAGGGCACTGGGTGGGCAACACCATTGCACGTTGTGGAGAAGCTTTAGAAACGTTAACGGAGGAAGAACTGTCCTCGAAAAGTTGGGTCAAACTCTACAGGTAACACTTTTTGGAGAACGACTATACCTTTGGTCAAAAACGGATGACTACAGAGACAGGTCGAATTTGGACGAAATCCTAAAAACATATATACATGTAAAAAATCAAATTATTTTGTGAAGAGAAGGCCAATGCCTTACAATAAGCAGAACTTGAGTTTCAGGTGGGCTAACCATGAATGGAGAATACTGGCCAATTTTTAGTTTTAATAAGAACAGGTAGAATAAAAAAATTTATGAGTAGGTTAAAGGTCTCGCTTTGAGATCCATTAAAACAAAAAGGACTGGCTGAGTGAGATAGACTCTTTTTCCTTGTTGATCTTTCTCTCCCATTCTAGAAACATCTATCTAGGGTAGCATAGTCCTATATAAGTACAAATTGCCAAATCATTTTATGGTATCCAGGTGAAGAGTCAGGAACTAGAAGGTGTTGGTAATGGTTATAAAATTTGGAAAACTGATTTGAAAGAAATAATTCTTTGAAACATGGCATTCACTCTCTGAGCAGCTCAACGTGTGAAGTCTTGGGAGAGAATTCTAATTCACTTTTAAGTAACAGAACAAAAGTAACTCAAAATATCAAGATGGGACAGAAAAAAGTGTCTGGGAACAGGAGGTTTTTCCCAGGCATGCTGCATATTCACTCCAAGACTGACCTTCGTATCAGGTTGTACTAAAATACAGGATGTGTTAAAAATTAAAATTATGCCATCGGGGTATAGCTTTTTCCTTCTATTTTATTGTCATGCATTTCAAAGAGTTGGATAGGACGGCAATTTTAGGTCCTCTGGGAATTTACAATAAAGGTGATGCCAGTAATTTTCTTGAGGAGTCATAAGTAGAAAAACCTCAAATTTTAAGATCCTAAATTCATTCCTGAAATGAATTAGCTCTTGCTCTTTTATATCTTTTCTTCTCTATCTTGTTCTGGGGCAAACACTCAGGTCTAAAAGGAACCTTAAAATAAAAACTTATTTTTTAGTAACATTTTCTTTCCCTATCAGGGCCTTTCTTTTTTTTTAATCTGGAGCCTTCATGTTGAATATATTATACAAATTCAGCTTGCCAGTTCTTATTAGAGGTACTTTCAGTTGACGTGCTATGGAATGGTGTCACCTCTTTCAATGGTAAAATTCACTACTTAAAATCATTCTGTTTTCCTTTCCTTCTCTTAAACTCTTGTAACATAAAGATTCACTCTGCCGCAAATACCATTTGCAGGAACAGTTTACAAAGGCATAAGCTCTCTCTCCAACACCTATCTCCCTCTCCCCTTCTCTCGCTCTTTCCTGCTCTCCCTCTCTCCCTCCCTCTCCCTCTCTCTTTCTCTCTCTCACACACATACACATACATGTCAAACACCAGAAGCACATGGGTTTAGAAAGCCCCACTCCTCTGAAAGGCTTATGGGCAAAAATGGCTCCTCTCTATCACCACTGCAAATCCCCATCCATACCACCTCTCTCCTCTGATTGTTCTGACCCAAACCCTACGCCACACACGTCACTCCTATGAGAGTCCAAAATCATGACTTTTAACCTCTGCTGGCAACCCACGGCAAAACTCTTAGCATCAAGACAAATTACACTGTAGCACGTTAACATCAACAAGAACCACTGCTGTTTTAATATAAACTGAAAAAGGCTAGAAAAAGAAATTGCCTATCAATTCTTCTGAAAACAGTAGCTATAGAAGTCTTCACTTTAAAAAGTCAAGCAAACTTGACGTAAGCAATCACTAATATTATCCAATATCAGTAGATGAAAACATTCGAGCGAAAAATAATAATGCTACATATACATTATTCCAAATTTTGTTAAATACTGCACAATAGTTCTTTTTTTTTTTTTTTTTTAGAATCAGAAATAAATTGGACTTCTAGTTCTAATGCCAATTCATCATATGGAGTGTTGACATAAAATGTTCTCATGAATCCAGGCTACTCACTTTAACTAACAAACCCTCTCTCTTCAAATAGTACCACAGGTTATTTTTTTTTAAGTAGCTGATCTTTATTTGCTGCATTGTAAAAGGCAAACTCTGAAAGAAAATAACTAAATATAATATATGTAATAATTCAGTCAAACTTCTGCTTATGAAAAGTACCATTACTAATAAGATAGCAAGGATAGCCTAACATTGCTTTGTTGAGAAAATTCATTTCTCTCCACGGCAAGTTGTACTTACTTAACAGGCATTACAGAGGAGGAAGGAAGGGAAAGCAGGGGCAAAGCTACAATTCATGGTGATCAAATCTGTCTAAATCACAATAAAGTGGCAACGTATCAAATCAAATACAAAACAATCATAGCATTTCAACTAGTTTTAACGTAGCACACATACATAAATGTTGGTTTCTATAACGTATCCCTGATGTTGCAAATTTAGCAATAAAAAATTTTCCCAGGAATTTCAATGAGGAAAAACCACTGAACAATTATACCACGAGTCTCAAAAATATCAAGGAAATGTGATCCAGAAAGAGAGAATCCAAACATTAAAATCATCATTTGAGGAATGGTCTCTATAATGCATTCATTGAATTCAAAGAATTTGGAAAAAATGTGATTTAACTTAATTTACCAGCTTTCTTAAAAGCACACCCCAGCAAGTCTTTGCTTAAGATTCTTTACATTCTTCTGTTACATCTTCAGTCTCCTGTTCATCTGCACATTAAAAACAATAACCAAATATGTCAGAAATCTGTGCATAATTAAGAAAAACCATCAGCCTATAAAACATTAAATCCTTTTACACATGAGACAATAATCACATTCTCATTTAATATTGGACAGCTCACCACAAGCTGCATACAAAATTTACAAGAAAAAGTGAGAGATAAGGTGCCTGCCTTCATTGAGCTTATAGCTGAGGGAGTTTTTTGGGTTATGAGAGCTAAAATGGTTTTGGATTTGGAGATAGGCATTTTTTCTTTGTACTAAGTTTCTGGGAAGCAGGGTGAAACCAAAAGTAAATGTAAATATTACAGTTAGGGTAGATTAGAACTAATCCCTTTCATTTCTTTAATGTGAGAAACAAATTGTGACTCTAACAGAAATGGAATGGAAATATTCTTCTTAGTGAGAATGTTATCAGAAAAGGCAGAATGGACAACAGTACCAAATAAAAGAAGACAATAAAATAGAATCAGGAGAAACTGGAACCCTCACACACTGCTGGTGGGAATGTGAATGGTGCAGGGGCTTGGGGAAAGTCTGGCAGTTCCTCAAAAGGTAACCAGAGACCCAGCAATTCTACTCCTAGGTATGTGCCCAAGAGAAATGAAAACATACATCCGCCTAAAAACGTGCACACCAAGATACATATAACAGCCCAAAAGTAGGAACAGCTCAGATGTCCATCGACTGATGAATGAATAAAGAACATGTGGTAAACCCACACAAAAGACTATTATTTAACAATAAAAGAGTAAAGTACTGATACATGCTCCAACATGGATGAACCTTGAAAACATTATACTAAGAAGCCAAACACAAAAGGCCACATGTTGCATGATTCCATTTACATGAAGTGTCCAGACTAGGCAAATTCATAGAGTCATAAAGTAGATTAGTGATCACCTACGGCTGGGGGGTTGGGAGAAAATGGGGAGTGACTGCAAGTTGGTACAGAGTTTTTCTCTGGGGTATGGAAAATGATGTAAAATTGATAGTGGTGATGGATACGCAATTCTGTGAATATACTAAAACCCACTGAATTGTATGGTATCGTTGAACGGTGGCCCCAAAAAGGTTATGTCCACATCCCAATCCCTGGTACCTATGAAACTTATCTTACTTGGGAAAAGGGTCTTTGCAGACATAATTAATTAAGGATCTTGTGATAAGATCATCCTGGATTATCCAGGTGGGCCCTATATTCATTAACAAATGTCCTTTTAAGAGAAAAGCAGAGGGAAATTTGCGACACACGCAGAGAGAGAAGAAGGCAATGTGAAGACAGAGTCAGAGACTGGAGGGATGTGGTCACAAAGCGACGAAGCCAAAGAATGTCAACAGCCTGAGAAAGTGGCAGAAGCAAAGAAGCATCCTTCCCTAGAGCCTCCAAGCAGAGCGTGGCCTTGCTGACACCTTGATTTCAGACTTCAGGCCTCCACAACTAAGAGATGATAAATTTCTGTTGTGATCATTTGTTGTGGCAACCGCAGGAAACTAACACAGGTATTTAAAAAAGATGTCAATAAAGCTGTAATTTTAAAAATCAACCTAATAATTAAGGGTAAATGATTTGGAGTTTCAGAGAGTGAAGTGAGAAATGTAGTGATAGTGTCAATGCATGGAGAGGAAACAGTAAACAGGATGTAGAGGAAGGTGGGATGGATGAGAAGTGCACCTCAGTAGCCCACACATGCAATGAGCGATGACAAGACCACAGCCCCTCGCCTTCATAAGTGCTCGTCCTTCTCTGTGGAGTGTTTTCCCTCTTGCCCACCCAGTAAATGACCACTCATCCTTGGAGGCTCAATTCAAATGCCACCTCCCCGTCTCTCCAGTGTTCATCATTCCCTCTAGTGTTGTCAAATACTTTGTCAGGAAGCTCTTATATTCTACTTGTCCCACTATGCTGTGATGATCTGCTTAAGTGCCTGCCTTCATCAGTAGCCTATGAAATAATTCAGAGCAGTGATCATGTCCTACTCACCTGATAACCTAGGAGCAGCATCCTTCATGAATGAATACAATGGAGCCCTGGAGCAGTGGTTTTAATCATAGCTACACAACAGAATCACCCAGACCCCATCCTCAGAACTGACTTTAAAAAATACAGATGCCCAGAGCCAACCCCTAGAAATCAATTTAATTCTGGAATGAAACCGAGGCATTAACCTGTTTTTAAATCTCACCAGATGAATCTAATGTGCAGTCAGAGGTAAGAAGCATGGTGTAAGGCATGGACTCAGTAAAGCTTAACATGCCAGGCGGACCTGAGGCAGATGCCAAGGAGAGAGGTCTGAAAATCAAAAGTACACAAAGCACAGATGATCCCATACTGGCTAAGGGTGTCTCCAAATAAAATACTAACCATGAAAGAGTAGAGAACTCAAGCTAGGACATGCTTGCTCTCAGTGCTTAAGAGGAAGGTTACCCACAAGAAGGACAACAGGGATGGTTGGGGAGATAAGAAGACAATCTAGAAAAGGTAGTGACCTTCATTAAAATGAAATTCAAGAAGATAAAGCAGGGATTGAGCAGATGGGAAAGAAGATACTTTCTGACATTATTTTCACCACCACCACATATGCTGGTATTTTTATAATCCTAAAATAGAGTGACTAGCAAACCATCTAATTCAGATCTTCTCACACTTTACTGTGCACACAAATCACCTGCTGGGGGCATCCTGTTAACATGCAGACTCTGATACGGCAGGTCTGGGACTCTGCAGCTCTAACAAGCTCCCAGGTGATGCTAATACCGCTGGTCCATAGATCTACTCTACAGTAATGATCTTCAGTAACTTTTTCATTTCACTCAATTTGAATGAAGCAATGGAATCAGAAGTTCCCAATACCTGATAAAGTGATAAGTTCATTACAGTTAAACATCAAAACTCTCCAACATTGTTCATTTTATACTACTAAACAAAACAGTTAGAGAAAGTGATATTTTATAGTAGAGAAAATAATCAGCGGCAAATGTTTATATGAAAAGTCTACCTGAAGAAGAACTGAGTTAAAGAAAATGAAAGTAATTTGAAAAGATAAATTCATCAGATATAAATTTACTATATACTAAGGTCTTATATAAAACAGGAATTAGCCCTGGGAATTTCTAACATGGCAGCTCTGATATTTTGATCAAAGAAACTTTGGAGGGTTGATTAAGTTACTAAGAGCATCTGAGAAGCAATCAGTGGCCTTGGAAAAGTAATTTAACAAATAATAACTAGGAGGCCCGAAGACACACACTGAGAGAAAGAGAACTCCATCAAAGCAATGATGAGTTAAACATTTCCCTGAGAACAAGACAAAATATTTTTTAGTGGAAAAGAAAAAATATTTTTTAGTGGAAAAGAAAAAAGTCAGCTAGTAGTAGTATTATTTTCAGAATCTCACTGCCTCCACTGCAAACCAGTAAGACTATAGTACAACAATGAAAACTTTCTCAAAACAATCTAGTTTCCTTCAAACTGTTCGGGTGGTATGAGTAATGATACACACTAACACACACCTCCTTCAAACTGCAACATCTTCCCAAAAGTCAGTCCACCTGCAACCATGCTTCACTGAGCAAGTTACAATCAGATCCTTTGATGGGCAGAATTTCAACATGAAATATATGTAGATTGTAAAGCTGTCATTGTTTAGAACTTGTTCTATCTGAAGACCCCAACAGGATAACATAATTAGCTTTCCTACATCTAAACTGAATGCCATATTTCTCAAATATGCACAGCAAAATCTTGTGGCTTGCATTAATTTGACAGACTGAATACTCTACATCAGGGACTCTGATTTCGGTAAGTCTGGCTTGGGCCTTGGACATAGGTACAAAACAGACAAACAAAAATTTCCCAGATGATCTCTACCTTCACCGTGGTTAGGAATAATGCTCTGATGGTTTGTAACAGTGCTTTCTCAAACTTCACTGTAAGTACCACAGGAGGATCTTATTCAAGTGCAAGGGGCCTTAGGCCCTGCATTTCTAACGAGCCCCCAGTGATTGGACAACACTCTAAGCAGCAAAGGCTTATAACATGGGATGGAAATCATATGGTCCCAAAGGACCAAGCACATGAAGTAGAGGGCCAAACAGGGCCATGTTTTCCAGGAGAGTACATGCTCCTTCTAAAGGGAACATCTGCTATTCAGCTCTCCTCCCCAGTGGAAGACCTGCTCATTTGTTAGAAAAGTCAGAAATCCAGGCTTTTATGAGAAATCTCCTGATGAAATGTTAAATATATACTATGTAGGCCAACCAAGTCCAGTCACTGAGCTAATCTTTTTTTTGAGCTAATCATTTTATGTGGCTTTTCTCATTTGATCCCTATTACAACCCTAGAGGGTAAGTACTAAAGCCAACTTATCTTACAGATAAGGGAACCAAGGTAGAGAGGAGAAAGAGATTAAGTAACTTGGCGTAAGATCGTCTGCTAAAAGCCGAGCAAGGATTCAAACCTAGGTCTGTCTCACCCACAGCCCACACTCCTAACACTAGACCAGATCATGCTGGTGGGTGGGTGAACAAGGCATCTCTCTGCTCATCTAGGTTCTAGCCTCGAATCTCGCTACTTACCTGGACTGTATTAACTTTGTCCTTTGGGTAATTAATTTGCTCCTTGGTTTTATGTTCTCAGTTTCAATTTAGAGTGACCAACCAGCCCAGTTTGCCAGGGACTGAGGGTTTCCCAAGACAAGGGCCATTCAGTGTAAAACCAGGACACTCCTGAGCAAACCAAGACAGTTGGTCACCCTAGTTTTCATTTAGGGGTGTTATTTTAAAAACAACCTTGGGGGCTTCCCTGGTGGCACAGTGGTTGGGAGTCCACCTGCCGATGCAGGGGACACGGGTTCGTGCCCCGGTCCGGGAAGATCCCACATGCTGCGGAACGGCTAGGACCGTGAGCCATGGCTGCTGAGCCTGTGCGTCTGGAGCCTATGCTCCACAACGGGAGAGGCCACAACAGTGAGAGGCCTGCATACTGCAAAAAAAAAAAAAAAAAAAAAAAACCTTATCTGTTAGAAATTTTTAAGAACATTATTCACTAAATGGGTCCTATGGGAAATTCCACTTTGTTTTTCCATGAAGAATTAATATAGTCCCGTCCCCCTTTTTTACTATGTGACTTTGTGTCCCTTTTTGCCCTATTTTATTGTTGTTATTTGTTAATCATATTTTCCTCTTTGTGATATGAATTTATGTTGATAAGCAGTTCAAGTGCCTGTTGGGAAAAAGAGAATACTGTACATGCATAGATGCCTTTTTGATTATCTAGGAAGCAATTCAGCATAAGATACTTAAGTACTAGACTAACCATAGACCTGAAGCACCAGTGTACTTGGTGGTGTCTCCCAGGTTGATGGGACCAAAGACCACTTACTCTCCTTACACTTCCATGTGGAGGAACCTACAGTGGGGGCATATCCAGCATCACCCCACCCCACCTCCCCTCTCCCCATGGGAAGAACAGTCAGTTATCTGACTGGTGAGTTTAGGGGAAGAAATGGCATGCTCAGCTCACTCCTCCCTCCAAGGGGGTCAGCATCCCCCGCCCAGGGTGCTCCTTTGTTCCTCTGTACTATTGCTCCACGTGGACAGGTCTCCATGGGTGAGGCTTTTCACCTCTGCCAGTGACTGGGTGTATAAGTTCATTTTGAGGGTGTAGCATTAGGAAGACCGTTTGGCTGCCTGCCCAGGTAACAACAATCCCCTACGTTTTATCAGCAATAAAGCCAACCTCCTCGATCTCCACTTGTCAGAATCTATCCATCTCTCAACTGGTCTGATAGGGGTGGGGAAGAGAAGGGACTATTTATCCATCTCCTGAAACCCCAACAGTAAGTGAGTACAACACTGACCTTACTGGACCTTGTATCCAGAAAGTCAAATAACAGTAGTTACCACTAAGCTTAAAGCACAAACATGAAAAATGAAGTATTTCAGGAGGAGGGATCAAGGTGGCAGAGTAAAAGGACATAAGGCTCACCTTCCCCCACAAACACATCAAAAACACATCTCCATGTGAAACAATGCTCTCTGAAAACTGGCAGAAGGACTCCTATACAACCAAGGCTGTAAGAAAGATACACAGAGAATCAGGCAGGAAGAGAAGGAAAGCAATCGGGTTGGGACCTGTGCCCCTGCAATAGGAATCGGAGGAAAAGGGAGATTACACGGGCGGACACCTGCACTGGGGAGCGAGCAGTTCGAGCCACAGACTGGGCACCCCAGGCTGGGGTCCTACACAGGGGAGACAAGCCCCCTTAGCTGGTTGGAGGACCACTAGGACAAACAGAAGGGCTATGAGAACCCTGGACTCTGCCCCTGAGGAGCGTAGGTGCACTGACTACCCCCAGGCAGGGCGGAGAGACGTCTGCTCAGGGCAGCCAGGTTTCCTGCAACCGCAACCGCCTCGCCGTGTGCCCAGCCTGACCTCCAGCCCTGCTACCCCCATGCCACAGCATGGCACTGGATCTGCGGCACCCATGACCAAGGAAAGACTCAAAGGTGGGACACAGAGGCAACCCAGTCCCAAGGTGGAGCCCGGGTGGGGTGGCGGTGGCCACAGCTGGTGTTTACTCAAGCGGCTTCTCAGAAGCCACCCAGATCTCTGACAGCAGTTCCTCCACCACAGCTCACCTCCTGATACACATCAAGAGGGCACATGGCTCCTGCTAGCCTTGCAGAGTGGCTAAGCCACAGGGCAGGGGTGGTAGAGGCTGGGGGCAGTGATCAGCTGTGAGGGGCAAAGGCGACTTGCACCTGAGGCTGCGTCTGAGCAAAGACATGGGTGCCTCCACAAGCATCACATCCAACCACTGTCAGTGCATGGGCCCCACTTACTTCAGCACTGCCTCCTCTGTGACAAGGGTCCCGGTACAGGGAGAGGGAAAAACACACACTTAAAGGGAGCAGAGCCAGCTCGGGTCCAACCTCCAGGGCTTCTGCTCCAGCAACTTGAGATCAGACCTCACCCCTAACAGGGCAGTGACAGCCACTGAGCAGAGAGGGAGTCCTACTTCATACACAGCACCAGTTCTAGCCCCTATATCTACAGCCCCACCCCCTACCAAGGGGATAGCTGCCAGAAAACCCTGAGGAAAAATATGACTTGGGTTGACCTCAATCCAGCTCTCCCACCCAAGGCAACGATACATGCAGCCCACACAGGGATGCTCCCACATAATAACCCCCCTTTAAGAACACAATCAGTAACTGTTTTACCTAAATTCACAGAAGCAGAGAAAGTCAAGTAAAATGAAAAGGCAGAGGAACTACTCTCAATTGAAAGACAGAGAAAAACCCTGAAAAAATAAGTAATAAAATAGTAATAAACAATTTACCAGATAAAGAATTCAAAACATTTGTAATAATAAGGTTAACTGAATTAGGAAAAAGGATTGATATAAACAGTGAACATTTTAACAAGGAACTAGAAAATATAAAAAAGACCCATTCAGAAATGAATGATTCAATAGCTGAAATAAAAAACACACTAGAAAGAATGAATAGCAGATTAAGTGATACAGAAGAATGAGTAAGTGATCTGGAAGATAAAATAATGGAAATCACCCAATCAGACCAGCAGACAGAAAAACTAATTTTAAAAAATAAAAGCAATTTAAGAGATCCCTGAGATAACATTAAGCATACCTACACTCACATTATAGAAGTCCCAAAAGGAGAACAGAGACAGAAGGGGATAGAAAATGGATTTGAGGAAATTATGGCTGAAAACTTCACAAAACTGAAGAAGGAAACAGATATCCAAGTATAGGAAACTCAGAGAGTCCCAAACAAGATGAACCCAAACAGACTCACACCAAGGCATATCAAATTAAAATGACAAAAGTTAAAGAGAGAATTCTAAAAGCAGCAAGAGAAAAACAAAGAGCTATATAAAAGGGAATTCCCATAAAGCCATCAGCTGATTTTTCTGCAGAAGCGTTGCAGGCCAGAGGGAGTGGCATGATATATTCAAAGTGCTGAAAGGGAAAAACTTGCAACCTAGGATACTCTATCCAGCAAGATTACCACTTAGAATAGAAGAGATAAAGAAGTTCTCAGACAAGCAAAAACTAAAAGAACTCAGCAATACTAAACCTACCCTAAAAGAAATATTCAAGGGTCTCCTGTAATTGGAAAAGAATAAAGAATCTATAGGAAAGGGAAAATCCCACTAGGAAAGGCAAATATATAACAAGGATTGAGGATCAACCACTTAAAAAGCCAGTATGTAGATTAAAAGACAAAATATTGTAAAAGCAACTATAACTACAACAAACAGATAAGGGATGCATGAAGATGTAAAATATAACATGAAAAACACAAAATGTGAGGGAGTGAAAAATGTAGATCATTTAGAATGTGTTTGAACTTAAATGACAGCCAGTTTCAAACAAGTAGATATAATTATAGATCAACATATATGAACCCCATGGTAACCACAAATCAAAAACCTAAAATAGATACATAAAAACTAAAAGTAAAGGAACACAAGTATACTACTAAACAAAATCATCAAACCACAAGGGAAGAAACAAAAAGAAGTAATAAACAGAGAAGAAAACAAGTAATAAAATATTAATAAGTACATACC